>NC_064854.1:131099792-131120061 GCF_024139225.1 Suncus etruscus | reverse complement strand
TTAGTCATTGAAAGCTATGAAATGAATTGCCATCCATCTATCACGTCACTTCAGTGGCTATTCTTTTATAGCAGATTTGTTTTATACCTTCACGCTCTCATCCCTCCTTCTATATTACTTTGATGCAAATCTTATTTATTTTTATTTATTTACTGTGTTTTGGGGGCCACACCTGGCGGCGCTCAGGGGTTCTTCCTGGCTCTTCACTCAGAAATCACTCCTACCAGGCTCAGGGGACCATATGGGATGCCAGGAATCAAACCAAAGTCCATCCCAAGTCAGCAGCATGCAAGGCAAATGCCCTACCACTGTGCTATAGCTCCAGCCACTGATACAAATCTTAGGTTTCATGTCTTTCACCCATAACCTTCACTATGTGTCTCTGATAAACTATGCATATAAACTATGTGCATATCTCATATAATTTTAGACTAACCATGTAGAAAAATCACACTAAAAGGTTTAATAGTAATTCTAATTATATAATTCTAATAATAATAATTAATAATAATTCTACAAATCACCAAATACCTCATCACTGTTCAAAATTCAGTAAGTGTTGTGAGTTTTTAACAACTTAAACTTGGTCCAAATAGGGGTCGCCTATCACAACCTGTTGCTGGCCTCTAGTTTATAGCATCACTTAAGCTTCTCTTCATTGCTTCTCTCCCTTGCTGTCATTTTGTTGAAGGAGATTTGGTGAGTTGTTACGAGACTCTGGATTTGCTTTCACTTTCTAAGAAATAATTTAGATTACAAGAAAAGTATTGGGAGATTTCTGTGTAGTAAAATGATATTCACAAGCCAGAGCTAGAAGAAGGCTCAAAGAGCTCGAGTGCAAGCTTTGTGTGGGAAGCCTAGGTTCAGGCCTCAGTCATATCCAGGAGTGACCTGTGAACATGCAAAAAGTGACCCTTCGCAGCACCATATGTGGCCTCAAAAAAATAAAACAAACCAAATACTAGAAGAAAATACTTTGCTTGAACTCTTACCAGCAATTAAAAAGGCTGAAAAGAAGTACCTCAAACATTATTATTATTATTATTTTAATTTATTTATTCTTTTATGGGGAAGGCAGGGGAGTCACACTGAGTGGTATTCCGTGCTTTTCCTGGCACTGTGCTCAGGAGTGAGGAGTGATCCCTGAAGGTGCTTGGGATCTGAGATCAGAAATTTGAACTCAGGTCAGCAGGATAAAAGGCAAGTTCCTTTTTAAGTAAGTCCCTTGACCCCTGTACTATCTCTCTGACTCAATCCCTCAAACTTCAAAGTAAGCTTTGGGCTTATCTGCTTGAAATAGACGCAAGACTCAGACCACTGAACAAGTAGATCTAAACATACTGTTGAAGTATTCATAAACAACGACTCCACCTGACCCCGAAGAGCCAAAGACACCATTTATTTTGCCTGTTGCTCAACACCTGGGCTGAGGCACATCTACCTTGGTGAAACCGAGGCAGTAGGAAGCTCAGCCACAGCCCACACAACTTAAATTCCCCTGCAGCTATGCTAACGCAGCAAGACAACTGTTCTCTTCGCTTACTCAGAACAAAGGCTACTTCAGGCGTGCTATGCAGTAAATGCTTCCCACATAACAGACATGAGAGAAAAGGCTTTTCTTAGCTCACGGATGAACGCTTTCAACATATCTAACCCTGCACGGGAGTCTGACATAAAGATCTGTTTGTGGAGCTGGGTTGACCTCACCCCGGCTCTCTCTCCTTTCGATCCATTAAAAGTAAACAAGTCAGGGCTAAGGGAATAGTTGTGCAAGTACTCAACAGCAATCTAGTCAGCATCTGAAAAATAAATCAAGGCCAGGAAGATAGTACAAGGGGGCAAAGGTGTTTTCCTTGAATGTGGCTGGCCCTCACTCAGTCCTCAGCAGTGAATGGTCCCGAGTATCCACAAGCACAAAACCCAAAGTAGACCTGAAATATCACCAGGTGTACCTAATTTCCCAAGACAGAAGGAAGGACAGAAGGAAGGACGGAAGGAAGGGAGGAAGGAAGGAAGGAAGGAAGGAAGGAAGGAAGGAAGGAAGGAAGGAAGGAAGGAAGGAAGGAAGGAAGGAAGGAAGGAAGGAAGGAAGGGAGGAGGGAGGGAGGGAGGGAGGGAGGGAGGGAGGGAGGGAGGGAGGGAGGGAGGGAGGAGGAAGGGAGGGAGGGAGGGAGAGAGAGAGAGAGAGAGAGAGAAAGAAGAAAGAAAGAAAGAAAGAAAGAAAGAAAGAAAGAAAGAAAGAAAGAAAGAAAGAAAGAAAGAAAGAAAGAAAGAAAGAAAGAAAGAAAGAAAGAAAAGAAAGAAAGAAAGAAAGAAAGAAAGAAAGAAAGAAAGAAAGAAAGAGAAAGAGAGAAAGAGAGAAAGAGAGAAAGAAAGATAGAAAGAAAGAGAGAGAGAGAGAGAGAGAGAGGGAGGGAAGGAAGGAAGGGAGGAAGGAAGGAAGGAAGGAAGGAAAGAAAGAAAGAAAGAAAGAAAGAAAGAAAGAGAAAGAAAGAAAGAAAGAAAGAAAGAAAGAAAGAAAGAAAGAAAGAAAGAAAGAAAGAAAGAAAGAAAGAAAGAAAGAAAGAAAGAAAGAAAGAAAGAAAGAAAGAAAGAAAGAAAGAAAGAAAGAAAGAAAGAAAGAAAGAAAGAAAGAAAGAAAGAAAGAAAGAAAGAAAGAAAGAAAGAAAGAAAGAAAGAAAGAGAGAGAAAGAGAGAAAGAAAGGAAAGAAAGGAAAGAAAGAAAGAAAGAAAGAAAGAAAGAAAGAAAGAAAGAAAGAAAGAAAGAAAGAAAGAAAGAAAGAAAGAAAGAAAGAAAGAAAGAAAGAAAGAAAGAAAGAAAGAAAGAAAGAAAGAAAGAAAGAAAAGAAGAAAGGCAGGCTCTCAACCCTTCTTTCAACTAGAATATAAAAGACTCAAAAATAAATAAATAAATAAATAAATAAATAAATAAATAAATAAATAAATAAAAGGCTCACTATTCTTTGGTTTAGCTGGCAAAAATGAAGCTATGCGGCCACACAGGCAAAGACAGCAAACCGGCCTATCCTTGATCTAGTCATAAGACAGAATCGGTATTTTTGCTTGTTTTTCAGTCCTGGGAATGAACTCAGGCCACGTCTGCGCTAGGCATGTTCTCAACTGCTTGGGCTAGCTCCCCAGGCTAAGGAGGATCATATTAAGTTGCTCCATCGGGCCTCACATGTGATGTCAATCCCTACCTGCAAGGGTCAGGTCCTCCTACTTAAAAGAGGGTGGGGGAGAGTTGAGCACAAAATGGTTCTGTGATCGAACCATTTCACTTCTAAGTATCTACACCACGAAATCAAAAACAGAGATGTTAGACTCTGATCACAGCAGTATCACAATAGCTAAGAAGTAGAAGAACCACACATGTCTTCTGCCAGGATGAACAAACAAAATGTGGCAGACACACACAATAATAGGTTTAGCTTGTCAAAAGGAGTAACGTTTTGATGTACGTATTAACAGACGAAGCCTGGAAACATTATGCTAAGAAAGTAAGCCAGACACAAAGGGACATAAGCTATTCCACTTATGTGATGCAGCTAGCAGGTGCAAAATCGTGAAAATAAGACCGGGGCTGCTGAGGACCAGGAGAAAAAGGCAAAGAGATGGGCTTTCAATGGCTACAGAGTCTTAATTTGAGAAAATGAAAATAGTTAAAAGAGTGGATTTTTCCCATGTGCTGTGTACATTTTATCATAGTGGAGAAAAGAAAAATATACATCTATTTATATATTATATGTTGCAGATGAAGGAAATGGCCATGACTAGGCCACATTCCTGAATCGCAAATGGCCATTTTCTAGAAAACAGCACTAAGAAAGGAAAACATTTTCCATTAACAATGGGGAAATTGGACAGCAATGATAAAAGCATTGCAGACAACATCTTATGCCTTGTCCAGATGCGATGCACTCAATCACTTTTACAATCAAGAAACCGATAAGGCTGTCTCATCTTTTCACCATTTAGGAAGCACAGCCTTTAAAATCAGAAATCCCACCCAACATGTGGGAGGTAGGTCCTGGGTCATTCAGTTCCTGCCACTGCCTATTGTGCTGCAAGTCAGGTGCCAACCAGATACCGAAGGCTTCAAAAGATTTGCAACCCATCCTAATGTTCTGAGCAGGACGGCGAGCGTCCTACCGCTCTCCTTGGAGACAGTAAACAGGATACTCAGCAAGGAAGCGTCTGCCAGGGGTTACAATAGTCCTTACTCCATCTGGAAATGAGGCAGCGTGAGCATAACTGAAAGAGAAGCGGATTCACAGCCAGATGACCCAGCTTCTAATCTCTTTGTTTGTTTGTTTCTGGGCCACAGCCAGCTCCGCTCAGGGGTTACTCCTGGCTCTGCACTCAGAAGTCACCTCTAGCAGGCTCAGAGGACCAGATGGGATTCCAGGGATCGAATCTAAACCCCACCCACTTTGCTATCACTCCAGCATTCCCAGTCTCTACTAATGGTGGGGCTCTAGAACCCTGGACAATGTCTCTGAACACCTAACCTGGAAAATGGGGTTCCTTACTAAAATCACAAGTGGTTGAGCCATGCCTAGCATGTGTGATACCCTGAGTTGGATCCCTTGCACCATAGGATGCTCCAGTAATCCTGGTGACTCTACTCAGCATTACCAGGTAATGGTAATGAACTCCCACCCAAGTGAGCGACCCTGGACCCTTCATGCATTCCTAGAGCTGTTCCTTTACAAAAGAAAGCAAATCACAAAGCAACAGACTAGTTACTTTCCATCACACGGGAGCAGCAATGTTTCTCAAGTCTTTGATCGCTGTGGCAATGACAGCACGGTCAGTTCCATAGGGACCTTTCGGTAAAACCCATCAGATGCAGGAAGTTGGCGCTGGCTTTAAGGAGTAATCTGTATATTCAACTCTAGAAACCTTCCTGAGGCCATTTCTAAGACAGGTCAAGTCTCAAATGCAAACCGATGAGTTCTTACCTCTGCCATAGGCTCTGGCTTTCTTCGGGTTGAGTTTGGGTTTTAGAGGAGCCCCTGGCTTGAGTTTGGCTTTGGGGAACTGGGACAGGTAGGTCATCACGGAATGCTCATCCACGTCGGGGTGAATGATTTCTTCAGGAGTGATCACCTAGAGGAACAAAAAGGTGGGTAAACACCGCAACCAGCACAACTCACGTTGAGGTCCCGAAGCCAAGAGAACATTAAGACAAGAACTCTGCCTTTCACTGATGTCAATTACATAACTGGCACGCTGCAAGTAAGATACTGAATATATCAAATAAAATGAATCTGCATGCCATAACTCAAACTTCTCATAGATGATCCACCCAAGGTGCTGTCATTCCCTTGGGTCCTCGCCAAGCTCTGAAGACACTAGAGACAGTTCTGTAGAGAATTTCCAAAGGTCCAAACTTCAGAAAGTAGAATAAAACTAAACCACCCATGCCCCAGGGCACTTTCCAGAGGGTTAAGCTCCTTTCAGTGAAGAGGAAGAAGAAATAGGGATACAGGAGATTTACATACACAGATAAATCATTTTCTTTATTCATCTAGCTGTAACCTACATTTCTGTTAACTCAGTTGTTAATAAAAAACAATAAAAATAAAAAGAGAGGGAAGAGCCACAGCATAGTGGGTAGTGCCTTTGCCCTGTGCACGGACGGACCGGGGTTCAATTCCAAGTATCCCACATGATCCCCAAGCTTTCCAGAAATAATTTCTGAGCAGAGTTAGGAGTAAACCCTGAGAGCTGCCAGGTGTGTCCCCCTCCAAGAAAAAAAAAAAAAAACAGAGAGAGAGCATATAAGATATGTGATGATGTGACAGGCTGAAGTTCTAAAATTCAAAATTCATTTGTTAAAGGAGAGGTCTTGGGACAGGGTGTCACTGATGCTTTGCATGCCAAGGCCCAGAGTTCGATTCCCATCATTGCATGGGCCCCTGAACACTGTCTGGTATGGGTCAGGTACAAGCAGTACTGGGGTAAGCAGCATTAAAGCACCTAGTCTGAAAGTACAATGAAAGCAAACCTGGGGCCTCTGAGCTCTACAGGGAAATCTCCTTTTGCCCCCAACAGCAGCAGCAAAAGATGCTGCCTTTAGAAAGTGAGATTTGCTAAGATCATGAGACTAGAGCCCGGGAAGAGACTGGTGCCCTTGTAAGAAAGAAAACGGGGGGCCCGGAGAGAAAGCACAGCAACGTTTGCCTTGCAAGCAGCCGATCCAGGACCAAAGGTGGTTGGTTCGAATCCCGGTGTCCCATATGGTCCCCTGTGCCTGCCAGGAGCTATTTCTGAGCAGACAGCCAGGAGTAACCCCTGAGCACCGCCGGGTGTGGCCCAAAAATAAAACCGAAAGAAAAGAAGGAAGGAAGGGAGGAAGGGAGGGAGGGAGGGAGGGAGGGAGGGAGGGAGGGAGGGAGGGAGGGAGGGAGGGAGGGAGGGAGGGAGAGAGAGAGAGAAAGAGAGAAAGAAAGAGAGAAAGAAAGAAAGAAAGAAAGAAAGAGAGAGAGAGAGAGAGAGAGAAAGAAAGAAAGAAAGAAAGAAAGAAAGAAAGAAAGAAAGAAAGAAAGAAAGAAAGAAAGAAAGAAAGAAAGAAAGAAAGAAAGAAAGAAAGAAAGAAAGAAAGAAAGAAAGAAAGAAAGAAAGAAAGAAAGAAAGAAAGAAAGAAAAGAAAGAAAAGAAAGAAAAGAAAGAAAGAAAAAGAAAACGGGTGCACTCTTTCTACCAAGAAAGAATAGAGCAAGAAGGCCAGAAAGCAGGTCCTGGCTAGCTCTAAGCCTACTACAACTTGATCCGAAACGTCCCACCCTCCAGAATGAAGAGGACAGCAGGCATCCCCATAGCAGATGAGTGATACCCAACATGTATGAGACCAGGCTTGATCCCTGACACCACCAAAATAACAACAAAGAAATAAAGATATGTTATTGAATGGAGCCAGGCAATTTCGGCCCATGGTCTGAGTATAAAAAGATAGAAAACCTGGGGCAGGAGCGATAACACAGTGGTAGGACATTTGCCTTGCATGCGAATGACCCAGGATGAACACGGGTTTGATTCCCAGCATCCCATATGGTCCCCCGAACCTGCCAGGAGTGATTTCTGAGTGCAGAGTCAGGAGGAACCCCTGAGTGCCACTGAGTGGGGCCCAAAAACAAACAAAAAAGATAGAAAACCTGACTGAAGTGTTCTAGTCTGTGATATTTTGTCAAGACAGACTGAAAAGAGCACAAATTTCTCCTGACATTTACCTCAAGAGAAAGAATGTTAGTCAAGCCCTTTATAACCAAGGCTGGTCTCTCTGGCAGCATCAGTCTCCGTTCTACCACTTGCCCCAACCCCAAATCCTGCTGTTGCCAACAGGAGCACTGAGAAGATCAGCTGCCCCGTTCTCAGATGAACAGAAAGACTCATGGTCTCATGAGCCAGGTTAACCAGTTACAGATGGGCCTGCTTCCCCCCACATCAGAGCACAGAAAAACTAGAAATAATTCTGATAATGAGCTTGCAGCAACAAGACAGCTACTTGGGTTTGAACAGTCTCAGTCAATAAGTCCCCAAAATGTCGGATGTGTGCGGGTTTGGTGGTTCAACCAGGCAGCGCTTCCATCCAGTAACTTTCTAGTGCCAACATCACATGAACGTCCAACGGAGATGGTTTTAGGTTTAAGAGGAGATGAAAAACACACCACCCCACTTCCTGAGAAAGGAAGGAGAGCCAAGAAACGGGCCATGATGCAGAAAGAAGAGTCCAAATCCAAACCAAAGAAACATGGGCAAGTTTTTGTTTTGTTTTGTTTTTTACTTCTCCAGGTAGTCTGTACAAAACAAACTCTGCTCTGAATCCCAACTCAGACCCGAGCAGAGCCTGTGACAACACCATCCGCCTCATGGTGCTGGCTACCCAGAATTCCTCTTGACCACAGCCTTGGATGTGAGACTAAAGTGTGTGTTGTCAGGGACAGTTTTTCAGACTCCTTGGAAGGGCTTGGAAGACTAGATCGCAAATAAGTATGTGGTTATTGCACGTGGTAGCCAAGATTTTTTTTTTCAGTTCCCAAGTTTCCTTGCTATATTCCTGCGATAGGATTATGAGCGATACAAATTCTTTCACAATTTTCATTAATAGTAGGTTATCCTAGCTTAATTTTTCAATTTTCTAAGTCCTGTGACTTTCCCTCAGATATTGGATTTCTACCACAACACACTCTTCCTTTTCCCTCCTTCTTATTACAATGACAAGGCTTCACTCACACCTCAATGTGTAGCTTGGACTACACACATTTGTAGTGTGCACTGGAGCTTACACACTAGGTTGCACTACTCACATGTAGGCAAGATGCTCACCAAAGGTACACTTGTGTGGTGCTTGCACGCATGCATGGACTCTTTGGCTGTGGTCCTGGCATACATTCTGGTTATGATGTTCACCAGAGGTCACAGGTCATATTTCTCTTAGTTGTGTTCATACACACCTAGCCATAGTCTTGGGGATCACAAATAGCAGAGCTGTTAGGATCCATCTCATGTGGCAGTACCAGGGATTGAACTCACAACCTTCTACTTCCAAGAGAGGCGATCTAAGTAAATGTGCTTTCCCTGGAGATACTGAATTAAAAGAGGGATGATGTCTGACTAGATAAAAATTAATTAAATATTACCAATTTCTCATTTTCAACCTATTCACTAAGATGAACAGAATCTAGTGTCCAAAGAGATTGTCAACGGCTTTAGAACAGAAAAAAGAGGAAACGGGTCCTATGGAACCAGTAAAGAATCCAAGATGATCTAAAAGAAAGAAAATAAATGAGAACCCATTATTGTGGGCAACCTGAGGAAGGCAGAGACACTGCCTGATGACCTGAGAGACATCCAGAGAGGACCCACATGAAGACAGGACTGTGTATGTGATAGGCAGAGGGCAGCAGACCAGGCACACAGCAAGATCCAAGGTAGGCTGAGGTACATACCTGGGGAACACCCAGCCAGTCGTCCGCCTGCTGCATGGCTTCCCGTGCATTGTCCACAGGTTTGCGAGGATCCCAGTTTTCCCAGTCTGGGCAGAGACCTGTTAACATGCCATAAAAGATAAGTATTACTGTAAGCATCACTCTTACCATCTCTGCAGAAGAAGACTGACTTCTGACTCCTATTAAGAGAAGCCATGAACCTAAACTAAGACCACTTGATCTTCTAATTTAGAGAGCAATCTCTTCCAAAAATTCCACTGAGTCTTATTTTCAGGACAAAAAGTACCATGGGTGTGAATGCTCATGATGGAAAGTATTCTGAAACTTCTCCTTTGCACCATTTATCATCTTGCATTAAGATAAGGATCAGGGGCTGGTGAGGTGGTGCTAGAGGTAAGCTGTCTGCCTTGCAAGCGCTAGCCAAGGAAGGACTACGGTTCAATCCCCTGGCGTCCCATATGGTCCCCCCAAGCTAGGGGCGATTTCTGAGTGCTTAGCCAGGAGTAACCCCTGAGCAGCAAACGGGTGTGGCCCAAAAAACCAAAAAAAAAAAAAAAAAAGATAAGGATCATCCATTGGCAGAGTAGAAGGTAAGAAATAAGTATTTTTTATTTAAGATTATTTTAGATTTAGAGGTCTGGTTTTATCATCCAGATCGGAGCAGAAGTCTTCCATATGCCACAAAAACACCCAAGGGGAGAGTAAATGAACGTGAAAGGAGTCTATAGATAATCTCATGACAATATATTCTAAGGGTAGAGAAACCCTGTACCTCTTAGGCCAAGGGGATTCCCATTTCGGATGGCCCCAATATTTACTGTGCCTATGGGGGGGGCCAAAAAACACTAAATAATTCTTTTAATTTTATCTAGTTTTTGTAGAGTTCTTTGTTTTGGGGTGGATACTGAAGTAGTTGTCCATTTTTTTTTTTATCTATATATTTACTTTTTCTTCTTTTCTCTTCTTCCTTTTTGCGCCTTGTCATATTTCCTATCTCACGACCATGGCAACTATGTGGTGCATATTTTTATTACTGCAGTGCTCACTGGATATTTTGATTCCTCTTTTTGAACTGTTGTGATGTTTCACCTTTTTTTTTTCCCCTTCGTCCCTCAAACCAAGGATGAGAGCCTCTAGAATGACTCTGCTCAAAGTCGGCATAGTCGATTTTTACCCCATTATATTACTTTTATCTTCCTCAAACAAAACCACACAACTTGAACTTTCTAGTCCGGCCTCCCAATTAGAGGGGGGCAGTAATGGAGGCATCAAGACCAAACAGATATAAGACCACTAAGTAATAAACTAGACACAGAAGGGACCACGCATTCTAGCAGCCCCTGGGGGGAGAATGGAGGATATGGGAGGCAGGATGGGAGCGGATGTGGGAGGACAATTCGGTGGTGGGAATTCCCCTGACTCAATGTAAATATGTACCTGAAATATTACTGTGAACGGTATGTAAGCCACTATAATTAAAATAAAAATTATATTAAAAAAAAAAAAGGCCCAGAAAACTATTGAGGCCTAGTCTTTTGCAGGAAGACACTTGCAGGAAGTGTCTTTTGTCTGATTGGTCACCTTCATATGTCGAGTCTCCGCCTCTGATCATTAATATGTTGACATGATTCTATTGGAATGTCCTATAATTTTGGAGGGGAAGGGGAAAGTACACATTGGCAGTGCCTAAGGGCTACTCCTGACATGGTGCTCAACAGTTACTCCCCCATAATCTAACTCATTTCTGACACTCTCAACCTGAAGATAAGGACAGATCCCATAAATGTGGGCTCAATCCCTCAAATGCCTGTTGCCATCGAGATCCCAGTCTCTGATTTACTGATTGGAAATTGGAGGAGGCTCCTCTTCCTCACCAGTAGGGGATTCCTACACCTCTTCTGGTAGGGCCATTTGTTAGAATGGCTCCTAGAACTCAGAAAAAAATGATAGACTGGTAGGGCTGGAAAGATAGCACAAGGGTAAGGCATTTGTCTTGTATGCAAAAGGCAGTGGTTCAAATCCTGACATCCCATATGGTTCCCCCAGAGCCTGCCGGGGGCGATTTCTGAGCGTAGAGCTAGGAATAGCCCCTGAGCGCTGCCGGGTGTGACTAAAAAAAAAAAAAAAAAAAAAAAAGAGGTTTATTGTAAATTCCAATAATTTCCTTTTATCATTGCTCTTACTTCTTTGTGTGTGTGTGTGTGTGTGTGTGTGTGTGTGTGTGTGTGTGTGTGTGTGTGTGTGTGTGATTTTTGGGTCACACCCAGCAGTGCTCAGGGGTTCCTCCTGGCTCCATGCTCAGAAATTGCTCCTGGCAGGCCCAGGGGACCATATGGGATGCGGGATTCGAACCGATGACCTCCTGCATGAAAGGCAAAGCCTTACCTCCATGCTATCTCTCAGGACCCTGCTCTTACTTCTTAGGACATTCTGATACTATTAGGAGCTAGTGCCAGAGATTTAAAAGGGGATTAAACTAAATAGAAGTTTCTTATTATAAGTTAGTATCCAGATTCAATTCCTAGATATATCTAAAAAAGTCTGAAGTACCATACTGTATGATTTTAAAAGCCATTTGGAAACCTAGAATTATCTTAAAATCCACAAGAAATAAAAATAAATAAAAAAATAAACCTTAGGTCTACTGAATTAAATCATGTCCTTACACAGAATTAAGGAAGAAGACTCTAGAAAAATGATCCTCTGCCTCTAGGCTTTCGGTGATCTCTAAACGACACCTGCTTTTAGTCTCTAAGAAGACTAACTCGGTATTTTTTATTAGAGCATTTTTAATTGAAATCTTTTTCCATGCATATGTGAAGTCCTGGATTCAAATCCCACATGCCAAAAAAAAAAAATCAAGAACTTTATTAGATTAGGGCAAAACCCCAAGAAACAAAGCATAACCTTTGCACACAGAAGTCAAGGTTCACTGTCTGAATAGTATAGAATAGAATTTGAGAGTTCAAAACTGCGAAGTAGTCAGTCCCTGAGGACCACTGGCTATGGCCCTGCCCAGAAAATTGAAGGTCTCTATAAACACAGGCTCTCGTTTTTCTATTGAGTGCGTAGCAGCCAACACCACCCATTCCACCAAACCCTACAGTGAGGATAATTACAACCTTGTACATTCAACTGCTCAGAAAAGCAGAATCTATAAGGGCAGGTGGGAAAGACTCCAGCTGAATCCTGAGCAAGCACTATTTCACAGCACAGCAGAAATAAAAAGGCAGAGCATGGCCTATCCAGTCAACTCAGCAGTCAATAAAAAGGGATACTTTCCACTCAACAGAAGTTTTAATATTGTCTGGGGCCAGAGTGATAGTACAGCTGCTAGTGCCGTTGCCTTGCATGTGGCCAACCTGGGTTCGATCCAAGAAATCCCATAGATCCCCCAAGCCTGCCAGGAATGATACTTGAGTACAGAGTCAGGAGTAACGCCTGACCATTGCCAGGAGCGACCCAGAAAAAAACAAAACAAAACAAAGAAGTTTTACAATTCTCATGCCAATGAAAAGGGGGGATTTGACAGTCATATGTCAAAGACAATAGGCAATGAGATACCAACTAAAATGTGCTGGAGTCTAGAAGCTAAACCTCGAGGCCTGCTCCAAGCAATAAGACTCTTGGTGGGAAATTGGATAAATAATTAAAAGTGAATCAAAATGATGGGGTATCTGGCAGACCCAGGTTCAATCCCCAGTATCCTCCTCTATGGTCCCCAAAGTTGTCAAGGAGTGATCCCTGAGTGCAGAGCCAAGCACTGTTGGGTATGATCCAAAAACAAAACAAAATAAACAAACAGAAAGTAGCCAAAAGTAAAACTCAATCAAGACTATGGAGACAACTATGAGAAAAGGAAATGGCGCTGTTTTCAGCTATCACATCATGGGCTAAAACCAGGAGAGACACAAAGATCGCAGCCACCTTAGCTTTCTGTTGGAAAACAGAGATTAGAGAGAAGTTTAGGCAGCCCCATCACTTACCTGGAGCACAGCTGTCCACCAGGGCTCCCAGGGCTTTGCCATCTTGCCAGTTTTGGTTAAAGTTGGTGATTGGCAAATAAGGGATCTTGTTCTGAATCCATCCCAGCAGTCTCTGCTTCGGGGTTTGCTTCTTGGCATCATCGTCGCCTTCGTCCTCCCAAACAGGCATAGAGATGGAGTAGTGGAGAATCAGCGTCCATACCAGGCCCAAGATGAGCTTCAGGTTGCCATCCACAATGGCTTTGCTGTCTAGAGAGAGAGACAGAGACAGGGATGGTCATGTCTTCCAACTGCAGAAGATGAACCCCATTCACACTGAAGCCAGGGAAGAAAAGAGTCCCACTGGGCTCTAAGGACTGAAAGGATACTGGAATTTGTTTCTCTCAGGGTACAAAGAAAGATCTCTTTCTCTCTCTCACTCTCTCTATCATACACACACACACACACACACACACACACACACACACACACACACACACACACACACGTTCTTCTTCAACAAATAAACCAAACAGTAGACAGTTTAGCAAAGGAAAATCCAACTGAATGACATACGTGTGGAAATTTTTCATGGCTGTAAATCCTAACGAGAAATAGGGTGGATGTGGGATATTTCTCCTGGATGGAGGGATGTAGGGACTTTGGTAGCCAAGGAAAAAGAAGGAAGACTTCATGTCTTCATTTCCATAGAAGCCTTTTCTTTATTTAAAGGTATCAGTGGCAGGGCGTTTGCCTTGCAACCAACTCAGGACCCCAGGACAGATCTCGATTCAATCCCGGCATCTCATTTGGTCCCCTGAGACTGCCAGGAGCGATTTCTGAGCGCAGAGCCAGGAGGAACCCCTGAGCACCACCAGGTGTGGCCTGAAAAAGGTTAGCTTCAAGGTTTGCAAACTAGATTATACAGAAACGTGATCCTCTAAAATTGAACATAGTAAATAATATCATGTCATGAACTGGGTGACAAAATAAATTATACTTGAGCAACTCCTAATCAAACATGAGGTGCCCTTGTAGCTTCTATGTAACGGATAGGGTAAATAATGTTTAAAGAGGACTGGCTGTGTAACAAGTAGGAACATGTAGCTTCTTGACCAGTAACCATTAAGAATTTCAAGAAACAGGGGCCTGAGTGATAGCACAGAGGCAGAGTGCTTGCCTTGCACGTGGCCCAACTGGGACAGACCCGAGTTCAGTTCCTGGCATCCCATATGGTCCCCCAAGCCTGCCAGGAGTGATTTCTGAGCCCGAGCCAGGAGTAACACTTGAGCACTGCTGGATGTGTGGCCCAAAAACAAACAAAAGGAGAATTTCATGAAACAACAGGGCACTGAGTATAAACCAGCTGTTTCTGGAGTCCTATGTTAGAAAGAGCAGCTCTAATCTGCATAAAACACTGAATCCAGCCCAGAAGTTATGCCAAGGGACCATATACGTCTCCTGCGAGCTGTTCTTAATGGTGACTTAATATTTTGGATTGGGGATGTTCTGTTATACCATTATCTACCAAGTACTATTTATTACCAAATTACTACTTATTGATTGCAAGAAATTCCCGGTCTAATCATAGTCTGTGCCAGTTTCCTTCATTTAAGCTAAAGGGCAGAAAGCAGGCTTCAAAATTAGTTGAGACAAAAAGAAGAAACGTGGAGTGGAAGTGATAGCACAGCTGTAGGCCATTTGCCTTGCACATGGCTGACCCGGGATGGACTGGGGACTGGAGTTCCATCCCTGTCATCCCATATGGTCCCCTGAGCTTCCAGGAGTGATTTCTGAGCACAGAGGCAAGACTAACCCCTGAGCACTGCACTGCTATGAGAGGGGGGGGGAGGGAGGGAGGGGAGAGAGAGAGAGAGAAAGAGGGAGAGGGAGAGGGGGAGAGAGAGAAAGGGGGGAGAGAGAGAGAGAGAGAGAGAGAGAGAGAGAGAGAGAGAGAGAGAGAGAGAGAGAGAGAGAGAGAGAGAGAGAGAGAAGAAACTTATGTGTACAATGGCTTGTGTCTCCATTCCTCCTTTCACTAAGGAGGAATCAGAGGGGGCCAGAAACCCCCTCTGGCAAGCAACAATCCACAAAGCCTAAACTTTCCTGAGTTCTATGTTAAATGGTTTTCAAATGCAAGCTTGCAGCTTTAGTTCATAAATCAAAATGTAAAACCAGTTTGTTCTATTTTTACCTAGCTTACACATGTTGGTCTAAAGGAATGAGAATCGAGTCTTTTTCAAAAAGATTTTGGGGGAAATATGAACCATTTAAGGTCTGGGCCAAATTTCTGGAAAAAAATACAATGCCCAGAACTTCTGTTTCCAATGAATTCAAGGTGGGTGTCCAAATGGGAAAGCCCCCATTGAGGTCTCCTTGGGATAAATGATACCTTCACACAGCTAGTCTAAGGAGCTTGGAAGGAGAACAGTCCTCATTCCAAAAGCGATTTTGACAGGTGAAGGTTCAATTGCTTACTGGACTCTTGGAACAATAAAAAGACGGCAACTTGCCCAAAAGGCCTCCTTCCCCAACCGCAAGAAACAAGACACCCAATGCCTTGAAAATGAAATAAATGCTACACAACATCACAGGACCGATGTTGGGCCATCGCAGAGATGGTACAATTTTCGAACCCGTGTGCCCATGATGCTTCTGTAAAGATGGAGGTGTAAAAGGAGGGAACAGTCAGATCTGTAGAAAATCTCTCTAGCAGAAAGCCGCCTCTGAGAGTCACTGAGAAGCCGACACCAGCCGCGCCTGTCGAACCTCCTAGAATCTACTCAGATAGTTGGGTTGGAATGTGGCCACAAGTTTCTCCTCCCCACATTCAGCCAATCACAATTCCCACACGACTGGCCCTGGCTCTGGACAGCTCCGACCCTCAAACCACACACACCTTCTGGAACGACTTAAAATTATCCAAAGTTACTAAGTGAGAACAGGAAGGGTTTGTTTTTTTTTCTTGGTTTGTTTTGGTACTAATAGCTATAAAGTTCATCGGAGCTACTGCAGATTCTAGGCTGGAATCTTCTCATGGAACGTCAGCTCACCAATATCCCAGGCCTTTCAACTGCAAAAGCCTTCCCACCCACACAGTGGATGAAAAAGCTGGACACCTTTGCTCGAGGGTCTCAGAGACCCCCGTTTAGGATGAAAAGTTGGATGCTTCTCTCTCTCTCTCTCTCTCTCTCTCTCTCTCTCTCTCTCTCTCTCTCTCTCTCTCTCTCTCCTCTCTGCCCCCACCCCCAGGGAACTGCTCGTGCCTGATATAAGAATATTATTAGCAACAAACACAAAATGCCTGGCCACAAAATGCCTTTCTCTGTTCCTGGGACACAGGCCTTCCTGCAAGAGGGCCCCTCTCCCAGCATCCTTTGTGGCTCAGTGTTGTGGCCACCTCACCGATGGCCGTGAGCAGAAGGGAAGCATGCCATCACACCAGGCCTTGAATAGGGTCCTTCCAACATCTTCTGGCTGCCAGCTGGAGCCCCAGACTTACTCACTTTAGCCAGGAGACTCGAGGTGACCTGACAGACAGAACTGTGCGCCTGAAGATTGAAAACCATCTGTTTGGTGTTTTCTTTAAGTCTTCTTGTTACAGCAATTCAATTTTAACGACAGAATGTTTAGGGCCTTGAAGGCCCAAAGTCACATGGGCTTACTGCTCTCAGGAAGATAAAATACAAACCACACTTAAAATATGGGAGGACCCAAGGCTGGGGGGCAATTATCCAGATTTCTTTTTTGGGCTCATAAACTACTCAAGATTACAAAGAAGGAGCCAGAAAGATAGCACAGCAGCAGAGTGTTTGCATTACATGCAGCCAACACGGGACAGAACAAGGTTTGATCCCCGGCATCCCATATGATTCCTAGAACCTGCCAGGAGATTTTTCTGAGCACAGAGCCAGGAGTAACCCTTGAGCACCACTGGGTGTGGCCCCAAAACAAAGCAAACAAAAAGAAAGGTACTAATGCAACTAATTCTGTATTGAGGAGTGTGTGTGTGTGTGTGTGTGTGTGTGTGTGTTTCTTCTGAGGATTTTCTGGATTCAGCGAGATGGGAGTAGGAGAGATAGTACAGTGGGGAAGGTCTTGCACAAGGCTCCCCCAATTTAATCCTAGCACCCCTTATGGTCACCCAGCCAGTCAAAAGTGATTCCTGAGTACAGAGCGAGGAGTAATCCCTGAACACCACTGACCACAACAAAAAGAAAAAAGAATAAACATGGGGAACTCAAGAGGCAGCAAGGGAGGGCCCGGAGAGATAGCACAGTGGCGTTTGCCTTGCAAGCAGCCGATCCAGGACCAAAGGTGGTTGGTTCAAATCCCGGTGTCCCATATGGTCCCCCGTGCCTGCCAGGAGCTATTTCTGAGCAGACAGCCAGGAGTAACCCCTGAGCAACGCTGGGTGTGGCCCAAAAACCAAAAAAAAAAAAAAAAAGAGGCAGCAAGGGAGATAAGCTAAGCCTGCCCTGGGCATGGGCAGGAATGGGGGTAGGGGCGAGGTCTGGGGTGTTGGGGGAGAAGCAGATTTTCTCTGCCACAGAATAAGTAAACTTATTCCCAAATATTTAATCTGAGATTTCTGCTACAGGCTCATAACATTCCTTGCACATAACTTCAGTTTCTGAATTTTCTGCTTTGCCAAATATTCCTTCTTTTCTCGCTCACTAGCTGAGTAATTTTTGCCTATAATAGTTAAAAGAAATTGTTTCCGATTTAGTTTCAGATCCTAAATATTGAGGAGAAGTGCCCCTTTGCAGCAAGTTTCCAACACCCTCTTTTAAAGGTTCCGTTGGCCTCACAAGTGGACTCGCTCTCCAATACTACTTTTGAAAGGCCTTTAAACACGTCTGAGAATTTCTTTATAGCCAGCAAAACAGCTGCACTGACTCAGTGAATGGCTTTATTAAAAGGCCTAAAATATAGACATTCTCTTCCTATTTACTATGATTAAGGGTCTGAACCTTGTTAGATATTTTGTTTTGTTTTGGGGCCCACCCAGAGGCGCTCAGAGGTGACTCCTAGCTCTATGCTCAGAAATCACCCAGGCAGGCTCAGAGGACCATATTGGGCTGCCGGAGATTGAACCCGGATCATCCTAGAGTTTGAGGCACTCTGATTCATGGCCTGAACTCTTCTAGAAGTGCTCTCTGAGCACAGAGCCAGAAGTAAGCCCTGAGTACCACCCTGCATGGCCCCAAAACCAAAATAATTAATTTAATCTAATTGAATTAAAAGAAGAGAAAGGGAAAGACACTTCCAGGCATGAAACAACACTCTCTACAGATTCCTGCATTCACACACTTCTGTTCCCTCACTTCTCTCGGGGGATTCACAGGGCAAGGACCTAGTTCCCCCAACCTGAGCAGGCGGATTAAGACCCCCAGACCATAGCAGAAGGAGTGGGGGGGGGGAGGATTGGGGGTGGCCCTGGTACAATTCTGCAGAAGTTCCCCAGGCCTTTGTGTGACGGTGTCTGTGTCCCCCTCACAGCTTCCAATCACAAAAGCTCTGAGGCCTTGTCCAGCTGAAATAACAAACGCTGGCTGTGAACGGGGGTCCCTGGGACCTTCTGACACCATCCCAGGCTGCCTGTGGCGAGGCCGCCCCACTGGAGACACAGCACCCCACCCATTGTCTGCACTGTGCAGAGGAGGTCTACAGGAGAGAAACGGGGGCCCCAAAACTCCCCTTCTTCTGGTTCCACTAGCCAGTGCAACCTCACAGCCTCTCTGCCCTTCCCCAGGGCCTGACCCTGCGCCACCTAAGTACCCTTCCCAGAACCCCTCGGAGATGGAGGGGAGGGTCGGTCTGTCCCACTTCACAGATGAGGACTCTCAGTGCCCCCAGAAGCCAAAGCCAGTGCAAAAACGGACCAAGAGAGAGCCTGGTGGAAACTGGGTTTCAGCTGGAGTTAGAGCTCTCCTTCCATCTTTGAAAGACAGAGGCTGGACAGCCCCATCAGGGGAGGGTGCTGTGACTTCACGTCACAGATAAGGGCCCTTTTTTTTTTGGTTTTTGGTTTTTGGGCCACACTTGGTGATGCTCAGGGTTACTCCTGGCTCTGCGCTCAGAAATCACTCCTGGCTTAGGGAACCACATGGGAGGCTGGGGAATCGACCCGGGTCTGTCCTGGGTCGGCCGCATACAAGGCAAACGCCCGACCACCTGCAATTTCGCTAGCCCCCCCTTTATTGAAGGGCCCATTCTTACCCATTATTCTAGAACGAAAATGGAGGGACAACCATGCACTGGCCAGACAGTCGTGCAAGGAGGAAAGAAACAATATGTGTCAGCCCCCTCTGCAGCCTGGGAACTGGGGTACCGAGCAAGCAGGGGCTGCCTCCTGCGAGGCACAAGAACTCAGGAAGAAAACAGAAGCTCTGCCTTTATTTGCCCAAATCACTTAACCCACGCTTACCCAGGAAAATAGAAATTAGGCTCTGGGGCCGGGCGGTGGCGCTAAAGGTAAGGTGCCTGCCTTGCCAGCGCTAGCCTTGGATGGACCGCGGTTCGATCCCCCGGCATCCCATATGGTCCCCCCAAGCCAGGAGCGACTTCTGAGCACATAGCCAGGAGTAACCCCTGAGCGTCACCGGGTGTGGCCCAAAAACCAAAAAAAAAAAAAAAAAGAAATTAGGCTCACTTAGCCTTGAAGGCTCTGCTTGTTCTTTGCTTCTGCTACACATCCAATAAATAACCTCCTAACTGCTTACTAAGGGCCAGCGCTTGTACTGGATACAAGTTATTCCCAATTAAACAATATAAACAAACAAACAAACAAACAAAAAAACAGAAAAAAAAGCACCAAGGTTAAAATTGGCTTTAAAAGACCCAACAGAGTGATGACACATGATACTAATGAAAACCTATGTCCTCCTCCTTCAAGAACTCCCCCATAGTAAGTGAAGAGGACAGTGAAAATCTTTTCAGAGGAAAAAAGGGGGGCCCCATTTTGGACCCTTTCCTAAGGATTTGATTTCTGCCTTTTATAACTAAGAGTAAATGCAAAATATGATGATTACTAGACTAAATATTTACTCACTCTACCTCCTGCAAACTTATGACCTACATATCAGATCCAGGTGGTTTCTGGGTTCGAAAGGACAGGAATAGGCTCACGTTTGCTCCCCAGCTCACCTCCTGTTACACATACAAGCCTTTTACAGAAATGGCTGCTGGCCTGAAGAGCGTGAAGGCACAAGAGGAACAAAGATCCCAATTTAAACTCTTGAACAGAAACCAAGCTGAGAGAAATTCCAAATAATTTATAGCCACTGGCTCTTCCCATTTTCCACAGAAACAAGCTGAGAGAGGATCTATTCTTTCTGGGTAGATAGG